>NC_056733.1:1856611277-1856653777 GCF_019279795.1 Protopterus annectens
AACGGGTGAGGTGCAAACAAAAAGGGGGCAGAGCACATTTTTTGTTTGGATAGTTAGAATGAATGGAGAGAGTATACCTGATGAGAAGGAAGTGGGAGGAAAAGTACGGAAGGTTAGTTACTGGGACACATAAATCAACACAGAAAAACAGAAGTGGATGCGCACAGTGTCAAGCAGAGGGTGGGCAAATGGAAATAAAGAGTAGGAGAAAATGCAGAAGGGTCAGTTATGGAACAATAGTATTGGTACACCTGGGTAGGGATAGGTTTGGGTATGTGAAGTACATTCTCTGATGATCAGCCCAGACAAATGACACTGAGATCCATAGCATGGGTGAAACAGATTAGTATGACATGACTGCAGGGGGCAGACCATTAGATCTGTATGACCTGTTTGCAGGGGGCACACAATTTGTTGGTGGCCTGATGGCAAGGTCTTGCCAACTGAGTGCATCTGCAATGCACTCAGGAGGGTCATGGTAAAAACTACACAGTGGAAAACCAACCTGTCAACCTCCTCCTCAACTACCTGCCAAACAGAGGCAGTAGGTGATTGAGTCAGGCTACTTGCCTGGGAGAAATGGAAACTCCCTGACATGTACTCCTATCCCTCTTACACACCACAGCCATAGTGACAGGTAGAGAAGGTGAGAACAGTGGCATTGTCATGACCTGCAGGAGAAAGGCACAATTCAACGTCTGATGTAACTGAAGACATATACAATGAATATAGTACACCTTTCAGAAGTGAAAGTCTCTGCTGCTCCAAATGGCTGTCACCACAGTCAGCCTCTTGCTTTGCCAGTGCCAATAGGCAAAAAAGACAAAACAGCTTTCAAAAAAAGGATGTAGGTTATTTACACAAAAAAAAAAGAACAAAACAACACTCCCATATGTACATGCAGGATAGAAGAAACCTGGAAATGTGCCCACAACTAAGTATAAACTACCTCCTCCATACATGCAAGGTATCAGAATCTATAAAGCCTTACAAATAGGTTACACCCAACATGAAAACATAATATAGTAGAAGACTGGCATGCTATCCACAATGCCCACAGCTGAATAGTTATGTGTTATACCACAGTATGCAGCAGAAACCAGACATATAGACAGGCAACAGGTGTAGTTTCAGATACATCTCTCACTGTAACTCATCTGGTATATTCTTTGATTTGTCAGACCAAGCAATCATTATTTGGAAATCTACCTTAACTGACAAAAAAAATGTTTAAAATTATAATATGAAAAATAGTAGCATTAGGAGTACCACTGGGGGTGGTGGTGCTGAATGCTGATTCATAACCATTTCTTCCCACTGTCAGAGATCTTCGAGGTGGTCACAGGACTGGGTATTATTCTTGTGCCTGCCTTGACTACTAGTCCGTAGGGATGCCAGTAAGGCTTGGACAACATTTCAGCTCTATTACACCAGTCATTCACCTTCCTAAATGGATCAACAGATGGTCTCAGCAGCTGCTTCCTGAAATGGCTGTGTAAGAGAAAGAGCATGATTTGCTCTCCTTACCACACCAGGCTGACTCTCGGTCAGAGACACTAGCACCAGCTTTTCTTACCACAGTAGCCAGCTCTTCCTGTGAAGCATTAGCATTTTAAAGAAGACACAGTCTAAGGAGGTATTTGGCATTCTGCAGTAGTGTGGTAAGATATATTTTTCAGGTGTGTTGTACATGTGAGCCTTTACATTGGAAGAGAGTACATGTACACATGCTAATCTGTACTGTGGTTACCTTAAACTTGTACCTGCATATAGCAAATAGGTACTGCACATATATCTACACAGCAGCCGTGGGAAGGCAACCCACCCTCAGGACTGACCATCCATATATGTCATGTATATCCTGCACTGACGGTTTGTGAGCACATACCTTTGAAGATGCCCGTAGCGGGCCTCCCCCATGTGTAATCCCAACATCATAGTCCTGTAGTACACTGTCACCTGTGACTCTCTAGATGTACTCTAGCCATGTTGTCTGTGAAGTGCACTTTTCACTGTGGGCAGCCATCCCAGTTGTATACCTGTGCATCTGTCCCTACCACTGGTTTGGGGAATCACTGGGGTCTTCATCGCTCATTGCAAAGCACATGTGTGGCATTACTGTGTTGCTATTCCAGACCAAAACTGTTGCTTTATGCATGATTATAATAACTGACTGCTGTTGTTGCCAGCATACCCTTCCAGTCATCACCAGCCTTCAGCTACTTCTGTTATTTCCTTTGTTGCCGTTATGTTCTTAAGGGGGCTGGCAGCAAATGGTGCACAACTTCAGCTCAGTTCAGAATGGCATCCTGCTACTGGATCTCATGACTGATGGGCACTGCCTGTTGGAGAGGTTATGTCCAGCACCCAATACAGGACCACATATGGGATTTACTGTTCCATGAAATTAACGCTGTCACTACGGGAATAATTGCACAAGAAAGCAATGTCAGAGGCATGTCAACAATGTGATCAGGCAGGCCTGTAAGAAGGCATGCACCAAAGTCGAAGGGAGGCCAGTCATTAGTGAGGGGTACCTCTGACAGAAGCCTAACTGATAAAGATGAGTTTTTGGTGTCTCTCTGCATGAATATAACCAAGACAAAATTGTGATATTTGGAGGAGAAGAGACAATATTCTTGGTTTGCCAACACTCAGGGAGATGCATCAATTTATTAACCATTCTGAAGGTGTATACAACAGATGTACACATGTGTACATACAGGGTACATGGGCCACATACACTAGTGCATATGTTTCCCGTAGGTGCACCAGGTCTGCAGGCACACAAGGTGTGTGTTTGTTCTGCATCTACATTATCAGCCCACTGTCTGCATGCACAGCACAGGACCTTGCATGTACCACTGCTATTCATATTCACTCTGTTCTGTCTTATATTGTATATCCACAGACCAGACTACTGCTTCCATGAAACCTGTACAGGCTTGGTCGGTACAACAACTTCAGGTCAGCACATATGCAGCATCTGACAATGACATCAAGACACAGACAGAGTCAGAGTATGATGACACAGAGACACTGCATCACTTCTGGGTGGTTCTCTACCCATTACACAAGGTGAAGTTATGGCCTCACCTGCACCTAAACTACAGGATGTATAGCATGAGCATTCAACACCCCTATCCTGGAGTGCCACCCATGACTACCTGCAGCAGCATTACTCCCCCTGTTGCTGCTGCAGTAGAGGACTGCACTGTCTCTAGTATACACCCTCCATATGGAAGCCTAAGAGCAGCTCCTGGACCTGTCAAATGGCACAACCGGCCCCGTTAGGGTTCAATCAGAAGATGTGTAGAGCTATCATCCAGACAGTCTGCTGCTACCCTTAACTATGTGGAAATGATCAGTGTGGTGTGTGGCTTCTGATAGGGTATCGCCCAGCACTAACAATCTCTTGCTGAGGACAAGGAAAACAGAGATGGTGTCAGACAAATATGGTGGCATCATGACTGCCATATCTACCGCTGTAATGAGGAGAACAAGTATAATAATCACTGCAATGTTCAGCAGTGTTATGTGTTGTTGCCACTGCGTACATGTATGAGGTGGACAGAGTGAGAGGCCATCGTGAGGTAGACAGTCTGCTTCTGTAGATCTGGGAGTATCATACTCAACTATCTCATGGCATGGGGAGATGTCTGCCAGAAGCAATGAGCAGGACCCCTCACCAGTGGATTTCATACACATCCTGTTCTTGCAGTAGAGATACATTCTTGCCACAGTTGGCCTCTAGTCCTGGCACCCAGCACAGTGGCCACAGATAATCATGGTGTGACACCCCTTTTGAGTCATGGTACTCTAGCTACACTCCCACCAATTTGCACCCCATACTGCCACCCCTTTCCTTCTTTCTTGTCAGTACAGGGCACCGCCCTGCCTTCATAAATATTCTTTGGATGTTCTCATAAATCACTGATGACTGCAGTCAGTATATAACACCAGACAGTAGACTTGTATATTTTGCATTGTCCAAACATGCATGCTGATACAAAATCTGTTGTTCTCTTAACATTTAAAATGAATTATTCTAATATTTAACATTGACGCTGCGTTTTGGCCTTTATTCCCCTGTTACATTGAGATCTGACCCTGATTCTTATGCAAAGATGTTGAGAACTAAGAACTGTGTCCCTATCTCCACCACTAGTGGCATGGCCACCCACCCAGGTTATGATGTCAGCCACATGTGACTGTGTCCCTTGGTTTGTGTGCAAATGTTGATGCCTTCCACTTACTCCCTTTTCTCTTCTACATGGTATATGTGGAGATGTTTGAATCATGTTCTGCCCAGATTAACCTTTATGCATTCAAATGTTTATTCTGTGTGACATCACACTGTCACTTTGTGCCCATAATGTACCATTAAATGCTGTCATTTTGTATGTACTGTTATGCACCGTGTTTGCTACTACCTGGGGAGATGACCTGTGTCTGCCACTCTGTGTCTTTCAGATTCACTGTCATCACAGTGTAAAGTTGATGTGCTGGCAATAACAGAGACTGCTGCAGTGAATCTCTGTGTTCTTGGGGCAGATGCCAGGCTTACATTTATAGTGATCATAGAATGTGGCATGCAACATACTACAAACATCTAGAGATGTGACATACTTCTTTGATCCCCCAGATGTATTCAAATCCTATGGCATCTCCAAAATCAGCAGAACACAGAAACAATGAAACAAAAAATCATCTAAAAAAACACAATGGGTATTTTGTATAACAATTTAATAACTAAATAAAACAAATCGAAAAAACAAGCCTTCACCTACAGTGTTTCATCAAGTTAAAAACAGATACAGAAGTCAATCTCCTTTAAAGAGTCACCAAGATGTATCCTAGGAGAAAAAACAGACCTGAACATATGGTATAGAATGTTTCTGGCTTATGTTTTGGGGGAGTTATACAGTAATTCAGCCAGCATGAGTGGATTCTGTAGGGACATGATCACCTAGGGCATGGATGGATAACCTGTATTACCTAAAATAAAATGAGAACATATGAGGGTGGGAGAGACATGACTATTCCCTTTCTTTAGCTTTATATATGTCTTATTACCAGAATGACTGCTCTTACTAACCATGTGGAATTTCCCTACACAGGAAGTGCAATGTAGATGTGGGATTTATTAACACTAGCAAACAATTTGATCATGAACTCCTGTGAGCTACAGATATCTTGTCAGTTGCTAGAACTGACAGAATCATAGCCCTTCCAAATGACATAATGCAGGCCAGAGAAACCAGGTGGGACCTCTTGTACAAACGGCATAGCAGCCAAGGCCTAGAACTTCAGTAAAGTGGATGGTGTCAAAAAGCCAAGTGTGGTGGTTCTCTCTACTGCTGTGTTGCGGAAACAGAAATGGTGACCCTTGTGTGGAAGAAGTGCATCAAGAAGCAACAAGAAGCATACTGAAATCCTGCGAGCTGATCCTGTGATGTGCCCAGTGCATCGCTGTTTGACTCTGGAAGATCCCTGTAGCTAGCGTTATACGTGTTACACATACCTTGTTGTCCACCATTACAGGAAGTTCGCACATTCCAGCAGATCATCAGCCAAAGATGATATAATATCTGTGTCCATTCAGAAATAGTCTGTGGGAGATATGCTGCCTGCACCATTTCCATTCATACTGAACCTACAGACAATAAGAGCTGCTTCATGAATGCTACTGCTGCTCCTGGCCTCTCTGCTTGTTGCAGGTTTGCAAATTTCCATGTGCTTTTTGGTAGTATAGTAATTCACATCTTGCTACATGGGAACTGCAACCTATGTGCAGGAATCATGAACTACTTTCACAGGAGCTCCTTTGCATCTCATTATGCACTCATAAGACCAAATGCCTCCATTTAAATGTTATTATATGCTCTTGTGCACACTCCCATTCCTATGCCATTTTTGTTGGTGCCCATTAGCCTACCTGGTAGGGTACTCTGTATCACAATGTACTTTCACATGGCCATCTTCCTCACAGCAGTGTGTTGTGTGCTGCACATGCAGACAATAAACAAGCCTCTGACTTTACAAATCTGTTATTTACGGATGATTAGCATTTCTGCTAACTTTACTTAGAAAATATTTCTTATTTTAACACTCTTCAAAGATTTCAGGTGGGAATTTCTACAAGTGTGTGCTACCTAGTTGTGCAAAGTTTTACAAAATATAATGCCATGAAAAGTATTGCACATTTCACACCTAGAAAGGAATAAACAGCAATGAATAATAATGTATTTATAAATGGATACTAGTGTGGGAAGGTGATGAAGCAAAAAAGAAATAAGGACTGATGAAGAAATGGGTCAGTTTTAAAATGACATGAAATAATTGGTCTTTTAACTGCGGCCTTATGGGAGCATAGAAGGCAAGACACAGCAACCACATGGATCACATCAAGCACACATGAATGCTTTTTGAATGACCCAGACAGTTACTGTTTGCCAGTTGTAACCCTCCCTTTACCATTCACTCACTGCATCCTTACATAAAACTGAAAGGTCTTTACTTCATATTAGCATATCCATGTTTGCTTTATACAGCACAGTTTGCTGCCATTTTTTAATGATGTAATGTATGTGGGGGTTTCTTAACATCTGTTACTGCTTATTGCTTTTTAGTCCTGTTTCCATTGCCACATATACACATATATAACAGTTTAGTTAAAGCTTTTTGCACACTGCATAGCTGATATGAATTAAAATTATCTCCACAAGAGCCAAAGGATGTTGACTTTTGAGTTGATATGCGGATGCTATTACTACAGTGTGGGGCCAGCCAAAGGGAAAATAACTAAATAAATAAATAAAAATAGAGTCATCATTTAGTGAACAGATCATTTGACTTCACCAATGTACTGTAAGCTATACATTCTGGATTGGATTCCAGTAACTGGATTCAATGCAAGAAGAAGAAAGCTGCACAAAATTACTGCCTTTAGTAGACTTCCTCTTATCTGGTCTCACTCGAACCGGACTTTAGGCTGTTTAAACGAATGACTGGTTAATTAGAAAAAGCATACAAAGTAGCATTTCTAGATTATAAATCAGCTAGAATAACAGGATTTGTGTTAGTATGCATTTTTCTGAAGAATATGAAGTCTAAAACTCAAATGTCTGTCATTAATTAGCCTAGAGCAGACAGAAGTGCTGTTCTTCTCTGTTGTCTTTTGCTAGGGCTATGTCAGAAATTTGATGGACCGTAAAAGAGAGGCTGGATAAGAGGGAGTCTACTGTATTAGGAAAAAGCTCACCTTTCAGAACTGCCATGGTAGGCAGCACAAGAAGGTATGCAAGCATTCCATGTCGCAACAATTAATCACAATAGATGGCTGTTATAAATAACATTTTGCAGAGTGCTACTGTTACCTATCACCTTCTGCCTATAGCATTGCATGCAAATGAAAGTTTATTTACAGATAAATTCTCTCTCAACTGCAATCAGGACCAGTATAATAGAATGAAAGTCCAAAAAAAAAAATACCCTTTAGGGCTGTTAAAGTTACTTGGTCTTCATTACTACTACTAATACAGTTTATTCTGTGGCACTGTCAATAAAGCTTTGTTATCATTGACTAATGCTGTTTGTCCTTTGGATGTTTCCCCAGAATAATATCCATAACATATACATTTTAAGCATATTGGGTCAGTGTTTCATATTACTGTCTCCCAGCTCCAGGTTCCGGTGTTCAAGCCTTACCTCCAGTCATTGTTTGTATGCATTTTGCATTTTTTCACTGCATCTGTGTGAGTATAACCCTAATTTCAAGTGTTCCTATTGGTCTGAAAACTCATACACATTGTATTTTGAAACTTATGATGGTCTAACAAAAGATATTACAACAATTCTGTTTCCAACAGTAGAACAGCATGTTTCCCTTTTTTTCATGGATTTTATCTGGTCATACCGATTTCCTCATCTTTCCAAAGCATGATGTTTGAATAGCTACTCTAAAATTGTGCCTGTGTATTACATTTATCTCTGCCCCTGTTATCTGGGCCAAGGGTGAAGATTATCTGAGCTAGACCATCCCACTTATGTTCTTTGGAAATTAATAGGTTAAACTAAAAATACATTTAAATTTCTGTTTGTGAAATATAACTATTCATTCATATGAAGAAACTTGCTAACACTTACTTTTACTAACAGGATTTGACACTCTGCTTCAATAATTTAGTTCATCTCACTCAAAATCTAAGTTGCAAGGACAGGCAAACACATTGAACAAATTAATAAAAATGTCCAGCCTTGCATATCTCAGTTAATGCTATTCTGTACTAGTTATAGAGCAATTTACTAGCAGCAGGCATACAAATATTCATTTTATGCCACTTTGTAAAAGTCCTATGGAGCTGACCAGGCATTAAACACATTCACATCTATCTATCTATCTATCTATCTATCTATCTATCTATCTATCTATCTATCTATCTATCTATCCTTTCTTAATTGGGTTAGTCCCACTTGCTAGTAGCCTCTTTTCAGGGGAGACCAAGGTTGCCTTTAAAAAAAAACTAGAGAAAATTTGGGCAGGCATTAAGGAATGTTCTCTACTCATCACTGTTGTAAGTGGGACCCATTTTGTAGGAGCACTCCCTACTTCCATTCCAGGTACATAGGCTGCCTGGAGAAACAGGGAGGCAGATGGAGAGATGAGAGAAATGGGGAAGAAAGCAAGTACTTAGAGTGAAGAATGTGTACAGGATTCTGAGGACATGTTTCAAAGAAATCTGTTTCGTGGAGATGAATTAACAAATGATATATGTATACCTACGACCCCTCCAGCTGGAAGGGTTGCAGGATGATTTACTTAAAGAAATGGTTATGCAGAGTGAGACAGAAAATGATGGACATGTTTCTTGGGAGGGACATTATGGAGAAAATGCAAAAGGATGATGCAGAGGCAATCCTGGTGATACAGAAACAATCTTGAAGAATAGTGGTGAGATGGAAAATAAAACATATTTACAGTAAGTAAAAGAAGGCAGAAGGGGAACAGAAGAAAAGAAAGCAGAAGAAAATGAAAAAAAATGGAAGTATGTGGTAAGGATTCAAAGTAAAGAAGACAGGTATGAAGTGAAGGACAATTTAATAGCTCCCTTGGGTGTAAAACCACATGAGGTAAGAGTAGTTCTTATTAACAGAGACATTTTGTGATATTATATTTGAGACTGTTTTTTCTGTGGAAATTCTCTTAGAGAATACAAAAAAAGAAAGGCTGTAACCTATAGAATCTTTATATGATAAAAGCATTTAGCAGGAGACCAAACAGAAAAAAAATTCACATACAATTTCAAACAGAAATAGAAAGAGAGACTTTGAAGGGATATTTGAAAACTTTATGTAAAGAAGTACTGGCCTTTGTAAATGTTAATGATAAAATGGGTTTGTGGACTGGTGGCTGGGATTGTAATATCGTGTTAAAAACAGGTAAAAAAAATTATGCATATACTAAGCACCATAATTGTGAAGGGGAATAGGGGTGTGATAAAATACTGGTGGCAACACAAAATGTTTTATTTGTGGAAAAGAAGGACATTTCATAAGTAACTGTGACAAAAAAAATTGTTACATTTGTGGGGAAATGAGAAATGATGGAAAAATGTGAATTGAAAATAAGACTAAGGAAAACGAAAGTGAATAAAACGATAAACAAAAGAAATTTTAGAAGCAGTAAAAAAAGAAGAAAAAATAGATGAGAAAAAATAATATAGAGGACATAGAAGAAGGTTTTCAAATATGTGATGAAGAAGACAAACAGGGTGGTAGTAAAAGAAAAAAAGAACTGAAGTGGCAAAAGCGTAAAAGACAGAAAACAAACATTTATAGTAATAAATACCAAAGAAAAACAAGGGAAATTGATGAAAAAGAATATATACAGCCAATGTTTGGGGATCAGTATAACAGTTAAGGTGCTAGACTAACAGACACAAGGTACTGTGTTTGAGTCTCACCTTTGTGATGGAAAATGGCTAGGCTTAAAATGGCTCGTTAAGAAAGCCAATCTTGTAATTGGTTATGAACTTATGAAGCCATGATATAAGGAAAAGGTAAATGAAATGTTTAGTGTGCGTTCTGTAAATGTGAATAGTGTTAAGAATATAGTAGGAAGAATAGGGATTTTGGAGTGGTGTAATACATGTGAATTATTAGTGAAAGTAATAAAAAGGCCCAGCCTTGCATATCTCAGTTAATGATATTCTGTACTAGTTATGGAGTAATTCACTAGTAGCAGGCATACAAATATTCATGTTATGCCACTTTGTAAAAGTCTTATGGAGCTGGCCAGGCATTAAACACATTTACTTTTATCTATTTATATATTTATCTATCAAGTCAATCAATCTTTCTATCCTTTCTTTAACTGGGTTAGTCCCACTTGCTAGTAGCCTCTTTTCATGGTAGATCAAAGTTGTCTTTAAAAAACTAGAGAAAATTTGGCCAGGCATCAAGGAATGTTCTCTACTTATCACTGTTGTGATTGGGACCCATTGTGCAGGAGCACTTTCTATTTCCATTCCAGGAACAGAGGCTGTCTGGAGAAATAGGGAGGCAGATGGAGAAGTGAGAGAAATGGAGAAGAAAGCAAGTATTTAGACTGAAGAATGTGTACAGGATTCTGAGGACATGTTTCAAAGAAATCTGTTTCATGGAGATGAGTCAGCAAATGATAGATGCATACTTACAACTCCTCCAGTTGGAAGGGTTGCAGGATGATTTACTTAAAGAAATGGTTATGCAAAGTGAGACAGAAAATGATGGACATGTTTCTTGGGAGGGACATTATGGAGAAAATGCAAAAGGATGATGCAAAGGCAATTCTGATGATGCAAAGACAATCTTGAAGAATAGTGGTGAGATGGAAAAGAAAACATATGTACAGTAAGTAAAAGAAGGCAGAAGGGGAATAGTAGAAAAGGAAGCAGAAGAAAAAGAAAATGAAAAAAAAATGGAAGTATGTGGTAAGGATTCAAAGTAAAGAAGGCAGGTATGAAGTGAAGGACAATTTAATAGCTCCCTTGGGTGTAAAACCACATGAGGTAAAAGTAGTTGTTCTTATTAACAGAGACATTTTGTGATATTATATTTGAGACTGTTTTTTTCAGTGGAAAATTTTCTTAGAGAATATAAAAAAAGAAAGGCTGTAACCTATGAAATCTTTGTGTGATAAAAGCATTTAGTAGGAAACCAAACAGAAAAAAAACATTCACATACAATTTCGAACAGAAATAGAAAGAGAGACTTTGAAGGGATATTTGAAAACTTTATGTAAAGAAGTACTGGACTTTGTAAAAGTTAATGATAAAATGGGTTTATGGACTGGTGGCTGGGATTGTAATATCGTGTTAAAAACTAAATAAAATATGCATATACTAAGCATGATAAATGTAAAGGGGAATAGGGGTGTGATAAAATACTGGCGGCAACATAAAACATGTATTATTTGTGGAAAAGAAGGATATTTCATAAGTAACTGTGACAAAAGAAATTGCTATATGTGTGGGGAAACGGGACATGAAAAAATATGTGAATTGAAATGTTATAAATGTAACAGAAAATCTGACAGTTATAGATAGGTTACAAAAATGAAAATATGAGTAAGGAAAAAGAAAAAGAGAATAAAATGATCAAAAAAAGAAATTTAAGAAGTAGCAGAAAAAGAATAAAAATTAGATGAGAAAAAATAATATAGAGGATGTAGAAGAAGGTTTTCAAATATGCGGTGAAAAAGATATAAACTGGGTGGTAGTAAAAGAAAAAAAGAATTATAGAGGGAAAAGTGTAAAAGACAGAAAATTAACATTTATAGTAACAAATACCAAAGAACAGAACAAAAGAAGGTGATGAAAAATAATATATTCAGCCAATGCTTGGGGATCGGCATAATGGTCAAGGTGCTAAACTCACAGGCACAAGGTACGGTGTTTGATTTCCACCTTTGTGATGGAAATTCTCTAGACTTAAAATGGCTTATTAAGAAAGCCAATATAGTAATTAGTTATGAACTTTTGAAACCATGAATCTAAGGAAAAGGTAAATGAAAGGTTTAGAGTGCTTTCTGTAAATGTGAATAGTGTTTAGAATATAGTAGGAAGAATAGGGATTTTGGAGTGGTGTAATACATGTGATATAAATGTAATTATATTAGAAGACACAAGTGAAGAAAGATTACAAACAAATAAACTATGGAGTAGAAAGATAATCTGGAATTTGGGAAATGAGAGAAGTTCTGGAATATATGCATTTTGTATAAATACAGTAATGACTTTAGATGTAACTTTAGCAACAACGGGAAGATTAACCATTGCAGATTTAAAATGAAAAGAACAAGTGTATAGAATTATAACATTATATGCTTATAGTAATTGTAAAAAAAGGGAGCATTTATTTCATCACATTTTAGACTATGTTGTGATAAATATGAATGTTATAATAACAGGAGACTTTGTGATTTAAGAAGCAAGAGTAAAAAGAGAGGAGATGATATAAGAAAAATGTTATAAGTTATAAAATGTGTTAATTTAAACCTTTGGGACAAAAATACATGGATTTACAAAAAGGGAATATATAGAACTGAAATAGATTATTGATAAAAACAGGCAAAAGAACAAAAAGGATAATGAGAAAGTTGGAATGTAGAAGGAAATACAGTAGTAATACAATTATGAAAAATCATATTACTATGAGAAATTGTATAAAATTAGTCTGAATGGTGGGTGATGTTTAAAGAAAATATAAAAATATTTTTTTGCAATGGCAATTTATTGTGAAAAAAGTAGGGAAAGAAAAATATTAAAGAACACATAATGATGCATTGGAAGATTTACAAGATAATGATAGAAAATAGTTTGTCAAAGAAAATGAACTATATGAAAGATTTCAAGAAAATAAATACAAGGATTGCTATAGAAGCAAAGATATATTTTTTACAAGGAAAAAGAAGTATTGGATTACTTAAGCATAGTAGCAAAGGAAAATGGTGGTAAGAAATAAAAAAAACTTAAGAAAAAATTGTGAATAGTGTAGTACATCTACAAGAAATGTTTAAAGAAAAAAGAAGGTAATGAAAAACATGGAAAGTAAAAATGTTAACAGAAAGAGAGAATAAAGAGTTGAAAAATAAGATTTCATTAAATGAGCTAGATGCAGTATTAATACAAGTAAATATAGATTTGTCTGCTGGACCAGATGGAACAGGTTATGAAATGTATACTAATGTATAAGGACTGGCAAAAAAATATATATTTTTAAAGAGTTTAAATGAATTGTCAAATGAAGGTTTTATGTATAAAGATTTAAATAGTGGAATACTTAAATTCATATGGAAGAAGGAGGATAGAAGACAATTAAAAACTGGAGACTAATAATATTGAATAATAATTATTATAAGATCTTTATGAAAAAAATTCAAAAGTGATTTGAAACAAAATTGGAAAATACTATGATAGTGTATATATATATAGATATATATATATATATATATATATACACACACACACACACACACACACACACACACACACACACACACACAAAGGAGAAGGTCTGTCAAGAATTATTATTGACAGAGAAATTGTGGACGATATTACAAATAGAAAAGAAGAAGCAAAAATCATGATAAGAGACTTTAATAAGGTATTTGATACAACTGGATATGAAATCTTATGGGTAATAATGAAAGACTACATAAGTGAGAAATTTAGGAAATTACATATGTCAGCGTAAAGTAAAAATACTTGTAAATGGCTGGTTAAGCCAAGAGTAAAATATGAAGAGTGGTGTAAGACAGGAATATCCAATGACTTGCATACTCTTTGCACTAGTTGTGAATGTGACAGCATGTAAAATAAATCAAAAAATGAAGGAGTCGGGGTATATAACTCCTGAAGGGTTAAGAATTCCATTGCTGTTAACATATGCAAATAATATTATAATGATTGCAAAAACAAAATTTAGATAAAAAAGTAATAATTTACACAAATGAGTGTACATAAGTGATACAGATAGCTTTAAATAAATAGAAAAGTAAAGGTTTAGGTATTGTATTAAAGATAGTGGGTATATATTTTACAATGAGTAACATTTCTGAGTTAGGTACAACATTTAGGAATAAAGATGTAAGTAGAATTTGATGGAAAAACAATAGAAGAACTAAAACAAACCTGTCTTTTCTGGAGAACATATAAATTATCACTCAGAAAAACACCTTAGTTGATTAGTTCAGTACGGACAGGAAAAATGGCACACTTAGGAAGTATATTTCTGTTGCCAACAGTACTTGAAAAGGAATTATTGCAGATTTTTTTTCATTTATATGGGGTGGAGTGAGTTGGATGAAGTGGTGGTGAGTGTACCCAAGGGTGAGAGACTAATCATTGGAGCAGATTTCAATGGGCATGTTGTTGAAGGGAACAGAGGGGATGAGGAAGTGATGAGCAGGTATTGTGTTAAGAAGAGGAATGCAGAAGGTCAGCTGGTAGTGGATTTTGTGAAAAGGATGGACATGGCTGAGGGGAATACGTATTTTAAAAAGATGGAGGAGCATAGGGTGATGTACAAGAGTGGAGGAAGATGCACACAGGTGGATTATATCCTATGCAGGAGGGCCAGTCTGAAGATGATTGGAGACTGTAAAGTGGTGACAAGGGAAAGTGTAGTTAGGCAGCATAGGATGGTGGTCTGTAAGATGAAGTCGGTGATCAAGAAGAGGAGGACAAGTGTGAGAGCAGTGCCAAGGATCAAATGGTGGAAGTTGAAAAAGGGTGAGTGTGAGGTGGAGTTCAGGGAAGAGTTAAAACAGGCACTGGGGGGCAGTGAAGAGTTACCGAATAGCTGGGTAACTACAGCAGAGATGGTAAGGGAGACAGATAGAAAGGTGATTGGTGTGACATCTGGACAGAGGAAGGAGGACAAGGAGATCTGGTGGTGGAATGAGGAATTACAGGAGAGTATACAGAGGAAGAGGCTGGCGAAGAAGTGGGGTTGTGAGAGATGAAGAAAGTAGACAGGAGTGTAAGGAGATGAGGAGCATGGCAAAGAGAGAGGTGGTGAAGGCTAAGGATAAGGCATATGGAGAGTTGTATGAAAGGATGGACACTAAAGAGGGAGAAAAGGACCTGTACTGACAGGCTAGACAGAGGGGCCGAGCTGGAAAAGATGTGCAGCAGGTAAGTGTGATAAAGGATAGTGAGGGAAATGTACTCACAAGCAAGGAGAGTGTGTTGAGCAGATGGAAAGAGAACTTTGAGGGGCTGATGAATGAAGAAAATGAGAGACAGAGAAGGTTGGATGATGTGGGGATAGTGAATCAGGAAGTGAAACAGATTAGCAAGGAGGAAGTACAGACAGCTATGAAGAGGATGAAGAATGGAAAGACTGTTGGTCCACATAACATACCAGTGGAAGCATGGAGGTGCTTTGCAGAAATGGCAGTGGAGTTTTTAATCAGATTGTTTAATGAAATCTTGGAAAATCAGAGGATGCCTGAGGAGTGGAGAAAAAGTGTTTTGGTAAACATTTTTAAGAATAAGGGTGATGTGCAGAGCTGTAGTAACTATAGATGGGTGAAACTGATCAGTCACAGTTTGAAGTTATGAGAAAGAGTGGTGGAAGCTAGGTTAAGAAGGGAAGTGATGATTAGTGATCAGCAGTATGGTTTCATGCCGGGAAGGAGCACTACAGATGCAATATTTGCTCTGAGAGTGTTGATGGAGAAATATAGAGAAGGTCTGAAGGAGTTGCATTGTGTCTTTGTGGACATGGAGAAAGCATATGATAGGGTGCCTAGAGAGGAGTTGTGGTATTGTATGAGGAAGTTAGGAGTGGCAGATAAGTATTTAAGAGTGGTACGGGATATGTACGAGGGAAGTGTGACAGTGGTAAAGTCTGCAGTGGGAGTGACAGATGCATTTAAGGTGGAGGTGGGATTACATCAAGAATCAGCTCTGAGCCCTTTCTTATTTGCAATGGTGATGGACAGGTTGACAGACAAGATCAGACAGGAAGCCCCATGGACTATGATGTTTGCAGATGACATTGTGATCTGTAGTGAGAGTACGGACCAGGTTCAGGAGACCCTGGAGAGGTGGAGATATGCTCTAGAGAGGAGAGGAATGAAGGTCAGCAGGACTAAGACAGAATATGTGTGTGTGAATGAGAGGGAGGATAGAGGAATGGTGAGGATGCAGGGAGTAGAGTTGGGAAAGGTGGACGAGTTTAAGTACTTGGGATCAACAGTTAAGAGTAATGGTGACTGTGGAAGAGAGGTGAAGAAGAGAGAACAGGCAGGGTGGAATGGGTGGAGGAGAGTGTCAGGAGTGATTTGTGACAGTTGGGTGCCAGTAAGTGTGAAAGGGAAGGTCTACAAGGGGGTAGTGAGACCAGCTATGTTGTATGGGTTGGAGATGGCACTGACAAAAAGGCAGGAGTCAGAGCTGGAAGTGACAGAGTTAAAAATGTTAAGATTTGCACTGGGTGTGACTAGGATGGACAGGATTAGGAATCAGTATATTCGAGGGTCAGCTCAGGTTGGACGGTTTGGAGACAAAGTCAGAGAGGCGAGATTATGTTGGTTTGGACATGTGCTGAAGAGGGATGTTGGGTATATTGGGAAAAGGATGCTAAGGATGAAGTTGCCAGGTAAGAGGAAAAGAGGAAGGCCTAAGATAAGGTTTATGGATGTGGTGAGAGAGGACATGCAGGTGGTTGGTGTGACAGAGCGATATGCAGAGGACAGAGAGAAATGGAAACAGATGATCCGCTGTGGCGACCCCTAACGGGAGCAGCCAAAAGAGAAGAAGAAGATATATGGTTTTAGATCAAACCCAGTAAAAAGAGAAGTTTTGTATGTAAATAAAGAGGAAGGAAGTTTATGGTTAATTAACCCAGTGGAATATGCTGTTTTATTAAATTTGTACAAAGTGTTAAAGTGGATAAATGACAAAGATGATAGTAATAAAACTATATAAATATAAGTATGATAAATTTTGGGGTATGGTAATACAGTATATAAATGAAGAAATACAAAGTTACCAATATATTTTCTTTTTGTGGAAAATAAAAACTAATGATATAGAAAAGAATAGAAAAGTATGGCATATGAATGAAATGATAAAACATTACTATGTAAAACTGCAAAAAAAATCTAACAGAAGAAAAACTTGAAGCTATAAAATGGTGCAGTCAGAAAGGAGAATGTTAAGCTTTTTTTTGTGAAGACCAGTAATAGATTAATTGTCAGTAAAAGGAAATATGCCTTATAAAAAGAAAAGTGATAGACTATGTTTACATTGTTAAGAAGAACAAACTAAGCAACATGTGTTTTTGAAATGTAAAAGAGTAAAGAAAGTTACAGGGAAAACTATGTAAAGAAGAGTTTTTTGAAGATCTAAAAGAAGTGGACAAAATAAACATGGATATTATCAAATATGGATATTATAAGAATAGAAGTAAAGAATATGTTAAAAGAATAGATGAAAAGTTATTTTATGTTATATAGGTTATAAGGAATGAAAGAATAAATTAAATAATGTTTAATGGTAAATGGATTTTAACAACAATATTTAGTAAAATCAGATGGTTATGCTAAAAGGTGCAAGGGTCTAACAGGATGAAAATTTAGTAAGACTGTAAAGGAAATTATGAATATGTGTACATAGATCTGTGTGTGCATATATATATATATATATATATATATATATATATATATATATATATATACACATACATATATACATACACTTAGCTTTTATATTTATGAATCTCATTCCATTGAAAGCTAACGATAGCAAACCAAAAGTAGGTGGGGGGTTTTGCCCCCCACATACCCCCCAGTGTGGGGGTTATGTCCCCCCAACTATATATACTAACTTCAGGATCACATTACAGTGAGGAAAAGGGCATATACGTTTTATTTGCCCAATTGTACTTCCATTCAGTGAAATGTGATTCAGTGAAATGAGTTTTCAGTGATTAGAGCTTTCAGTGGTGTGAGTGTTTTGAAATTCAGTGAAATGAGTTTTCAGTGACTCAAAGTAGACCCATATATATATATATATATATATATATATATATATATATATATATATATATATATATATATATATATATATGTAAATGCGTTCACAGACACACACATAAGTTCTTTTTGTATATAAATAACGGACCCCTAATCTTTTTAATAGCTGCCATGGGATCTTTTACATCCACCTCAACCACCACCAACTCAGGCAGACGGGGCTTCAGTTTAACATCTCATGTGAACCATGGCACAATGAGTTCAGTATCCCTTATTCTGCACTGCAGTGTCAGCAATCCATCTACTTGTTGTGGATATAGAACCCACAACCTTCTGCAATAATGTTTCCACTGCCATATAAACATATATTTACAATTCAGTGCTGCACCTCTGTCTCTGCCCATGCACAGCACTGAGTTAAATCTCATAAGGAGTTTTCAAATTGGCTCACAAGAGTGAAAAGCGATGCTGGAGGGTACTGTGGAAGATAGGTACTTGTGGTAGAACAACACATTTGATGAAGTTAGGACAGAACTGTAATGTAACACATTTTTGGTTTCACTAAAGTACTGTAAAGGAAACATCCAGGAACAGAAATATGTTTTGTAGTCCAGGTAGAAAACAATCCATATACCTGTAACTGATGTTGCCCCCTGTGAAAAATAGTGTAAATAGGGCCCATTAAGTAGCTTTATGCAGATAATATTACATATTTTATATTATACCGTGATGCAAGAAATACAATTGTAGTTTATAAATGTGATGAATGTTGTTGTTGTTGTGTCTTTCAGCTTTTCTCAGTTAGGGGTCACCACAGCGGAACTCCGGTCCACTAATGATTGGCAGCAGATTTTGACATGCCGAGTTGCCAGCTCTGACGCACAACCTTCAATGAAGGTACGCCCATTCACGCATGTCTCCAGACAGAAGACGCTCTAGCTGAGAATCGAACGGGACAACGTCTTACTGTCAGGCGACAGCGCTACCGCAGCACCACCACCGCAGTACCATAAATGTATTTATTCTCACATTGGACAGTTGATAAATGGGTGCAATAAAAGCACATATTTGGTACAGTTTATACATATTTAAAATACCTTTAAGGTTGAAGAGATCATCAAATGCGTACTGAAGACATCACAATCAATCATTTAAATTGCAGTTCTTTGGCAGTTACTAAAATTCCACTAAACCAGACAATTTCTAGACAGCACACACAAAATATACATAACAGTACTACCAGAAAACGACTCAGCCCAAAATATACATAACAGTACTACCAGAAAACGACTCAGCCCAAAATATACATAACAGTACTACCAGAAAACGACTCAGCCCAAAATATACATAACAGTACTACCAGAAAACGACTCAGCCCAAAATATACATAACAGTACTACCAGAAAACGACTCAGCCCAAAATATACATAACAGTACTACCAGAAAGCGACTCAGCCCAAAATATACATAACAGTACTACCAGAAAACGACTCAGCCCAAAATATACATAACAGTACTACCAGAAAGCGACTCAGCCCAAAATATACATAACAGTACTACCAGAAAGCGACTCAGCCCAAAATATACATAACAGTACTACCAGAAAACGACTCAGCCCAAAATATACATAACAGTACTACCAGAAAACGACTCAGCCCAAAATATACATAACAGTACTACCAGAAAACGACTCAGCCCAAAATATACATAACAGTACTACCAGAAAGCGACTCAGCCCAAAATATACATAACAGTACTACCAGAAAACGACTCAGCCCAAAATATACATAACAGTACTACCAGAAAACGACTCAGCCCAAAATATACATAACAGTACTACCAGAAAACAACTCAGCCCAAAATATACATAACAGTACTACCAGAAAACGACTCAGCCCAAAATATACATAACAGTACTACCAGAAAACAACTCAGCCCAAAATATACATAACAGTACTACCAGAAAACAACTCAGCCCAAAATATACATAACAGTACTACCAGAAAACGACTCAGCCCAAAATATACATAACAGTACTACCAGAAAACAACTCAGCCCAAAATATACATAACAGTACTACCAGAAAACAACTCAGCCCAAAATATACATAACAGTACTACCAGAAAACGACTCAGCCCAAAATATACATAACAGTACTACCAGAAAACGACTCAGCCCAAAATATACATAACAGTACTACCAGAAAACGACTCAGCCCAAAATATACATAACAGTACTACCAGAAAACGACTCAGCCCAAAATATACATAACAGTACTACCAGAAAACAACTCAGCCCAAAATATACATAACAGTACTACCAGAAAACAACTCAGCCCAAAATATACATAACAGTACTACCAGAAAACGACTCAGCCCAAAATATACATAACAGTACTACCAGAAAACAACTCAGCCCAAAATATACATAACAGTACTACCAGAAAACAACTCAGCCCAAAATATACATAACAGTACTACCAGAAAACAACTCAGCCCAAAATATACATAACAGTACTACCAGAAAACAACTCAGCCCAAAATATACATAACAGTACTACCAGAAAACGACTCAGCCCACTTAATACACGTTTTCTAAGTCCATATCCACAGTTTAGTTAACTGAAGAAACCAAATTAAAACAAAACAATGGGACTAGATACACATCTGTAATAACATTTAGTTTAAATGAATACCCAGCCATATTATCTTCTTTCCATGAAACATGAAAAGTTTAAAAAACACACAACTGCTCTGTGAAGCACTTTGTTATGCTACTCATCTATGAATCTACAGATAGATACATTTATATACAGTTCAGTATGCAGGTAAATCACACCGAAAATTTGTGTCCTGTTGTGTTTCTGTTTAAATGTTGCTCCTGTTGTGGCTATGGTTGTTAAAAATGACTAGATACCTCACAACTTTCATTTCAAAGAACTGGTTTGTGCACATCTGTCTACATTTTCTAAGACTGCTCATACATTTCCAACCAAATAAATGATTTGTTAGTTAATATAGCTCATATGGTTTATGAGTTATATATATATTGCTCATATATGAGTAGATTAATAAATCCAGTATGGTTTATGAGTTAAACAGCTTTAATCAATCAGTGAGTCTTTAGATAAATAGCAACAAAAGAAATGCATATAAACTCATCTCAAATCAAAAAAACAAATGAAGGGAACACATTATTAAAATAAATATATGTACACACAACCTCACATGACAACAACAGGAGCTTTTCTCAGATAATTAAACAAGATTCAGCCATGCTGGCCAATTTACCAGTTAGGTTCCATCCACTATGAGTTATCGAGATACATTTGGATGACATTATAACCAGATAATAACAACTGGTTACATCCTTCTTCAGCTTTCAAAAAAAAAAATAAAGGGAAGAAAATACTCCGTCAACCCCTCTTCTGGGGTGAATGTGTCCTCTTTCCTTACTACAACACAGCCTTTATACACTAAACCAGTTATTCTTAGTTCAAATAGAACTGAAAATAACCCATTCATCTAGCATCAGCTGGGAAAGTAATTACATTACCTCAGCTTGCAGTCATCCTTAAATCTCGTTTGTGAAAAATATTATGAAATACCACTTGCCACTATGGCAGACACAAAAAAGTGTCCACTAGTCTGTTCCCTGAGTTCAGCCTGATATCCAGTCTTTTATGTACCTGATTATGAATCCACTGATGTTTTCTCTTTAAATTTGGAGATGTTTCACAAGTTTGGGAGAGTCATGAAGTATTTTCCAGATTTAGGTATGCTAGTGAAAGGTTACACCTTTAACACCAGTAGTCATGACCTTTTCAAAGATAGGTTGCCAAATCCAAAATCAGGAGACATGACTTGCCCTTGACAAGAACATATCGATTCTGATCATGGAGGAGGCCACTATGCCAATAAGAACAAACTTCAAGAGTACACATTCTATAACCTTGCTTGGAATACTTGTCAGACTAGTCCGTGTGCACTTTACAGACACATGGTAGCCCTCCATCATGTCCTAGCAAAGCCACTGATTTCCACTGAATTTAAGTGACACTGCACAAAGTCAAAACTCTACTTATGAGGGCATGAAGTAGTGATACTAATTTTGCTTTGCATATTGAATAAGACGCTTCTTGGCACATTATCAAGGCTCATTGAATTAGTATTTATTTTTATTAAGGCATATAAAACTATTTTAGCCATCATCTGAGGGGCTAGTTATTTTAATGTTGCATATGGTTATGGTCACTCAATGAGAGTCCACAGTGAGTGCCAAATTTCCCTGGCACAATATTAAAGATTTTCACTGTCTCAGAGTAAGTTATGTTTATCTTTAACACTTGCATTAAGTTATCATTTAAGACACAGACAAACATACATTAACAGAAAAGAAAACAAACCGTATTAACATTTTTCCCATTTACATGCATTATACATCAGTTTTTTTTATTTCATTCCTTGTAACTATTATCAGTGCAACATTATATAAATTGCTGAATTCCTACATGCCCTTAAACTTCACTCCTCCTCCCGAACATTAATTCTGCATTCATTGTTCCCACAATTTCCATTTACTTCCATGTCATTTGACATGTCCCTTTTCTAAAAATCCCTATTTAAGTTCTTTTATCTCTTTTATAACATCCAATACTTCAAATACAGTTGGTTTAGACTTTGATTTTAATTTTCTTGTAATAGTTTTTTTTTGACAGCCACCAGAATTAAAATCAATAAGGCCTTACTAAGTCTAGGCAATTCAGATCCTGTATCCCAGCTCAAAAGTATAATTTTCTTAGTTACAGCCATTTGCTCGTTCAATATTTCTGACAGAGTACTCTGCAGTGATATTTTAAACTCTGCAAAATCATTACACTTTCAAGACATATGTTCCCAGTTACCTCTTTCTTTCCCATTACACCTCTGACATTTTCTATCTACCTGAGGAAAAATTCTTTGAAGTCAGATGTAGATATAAAAACACCTATTCAAATACATCCTAGCAAAGATCCTAAACCTTCTGGGCTTTGTTGCATACTTGGGACCCATATATATGACATCCCATTGTTGTCTTGTAAACTGTTTTTTTTAGTCTTTCTTCCAGATCTTTTCTAATCTCCTCTGACTGATTCTTATACTTGTTATGCGATATTTTATATGTTCTACTACTTATCCCGTTTTTAAAAGAAGCTTCTGTTCTACATTTAGCTAAAAACTCTACCAAAGCAGGTCTTTGACTTAAGATTCTCTCCTACGCCTTTCTCTTTGTCTTTACTCTATTATCAATCCCTGGTAGGGAAGACAGTCTCCTAGCCTAAAGTCCAAACACCTTCTTGGCCTCATTCCACCCTAAAACCTTTCCATCTCTAGTTATTTAATCAGAATACCTTGGTTGTTTTGACAATTTTCTCAAATAAATTACAGCCACCTCTTGCCTATTTCCTGTATACCTACTTGCAGTCATCCTTATTAGCAAAATATCCATTCTCATGTTGGTTTAGTTCTTAGAATACTTTCTGCTACTTTATGAATATAATATTCTGTATGGTTAATCCCCTTAAGTATCTGCATCCAAAATCCCCCCCCCCCTCTCTCTCTCTCACACATATATATATATATATATATATATATATATATATATATCTATATATACACACATATATATATATATATATTTATATACACACGTATCTCTCTCTCTCTCTCTTTCTACATATATATATATATATATATATATATATATATATATATATATATATAAATATATTTCTTAAGCCCTCCCAATACTTCATCATCCCTTTCCATTTTGAATTATAACCTTGTACCTGCATTATGTATATAATCCTTAATTGTGTAGCTCTAAAATATCCCTTCAAAGCAGGTAATCCTAAACCACCTTCTTCTACTGGAAGGATCAGCTCATCCCACTTAATTACTACCCTCTTGTCCTCCCAGATAAATGCCTTCAACTCTTTATTAATTTTTGTACATAACTTCTCCTCTGGTTCATAAAAATATGCCTAACCTACATATAAAACTAAAGGGACTAAAAATATGTTCACTGCTTGTATCTTGCCATCCATATCTTAAACAATCCAGTTATCCTTTGTTTACTGTTTTCCCACACACCCTTAGCTGCCATAACAGAAGCCTTTTTAATCCATATTCCTAAATATTTCATCTTATAATTCCCCCATAAATTTAGGAAATGCTCGACAAATTTGTGTGCGGGTACATATTTTACAGTGATAACCTCTGTTTTACCTTCTCAAAAAGACATGAAACTGTCCCATGATGATCTTCCGCACTAAGATGTCCTTTTCTGGATTTATCTGGTACAAAATAAAATCATCTGCAAATAAAGCCATCTTTTCCTGATTACCATACCAATCATGTCCTTGTATTTCTGAGTCTCTTCTTTTCTTTACCAATGTCTCTATACATAAAGCAATAACAAAGTGGATAGATGACATTCCTGCTTGGTTCCTCTATTCAAACATAAAATGTGTGTTCCTCTTGTAGGTTTTCTTATTTCATATTTAGGAATACTACTGTACACTTTTCTTGATAACTTCCATAATATATCTAATGCAAATTTTACTACTGGTATACCTGGATTGTTATAGCAATAACCCATGCCTAGGTGTGGGTAATGCTGGATTTACCCACGGTTGGCGTGGTTTGGTCCCGAGGCGGACCAAACAAAGCCAACCGTGGTAATACAGCATTACTCACACCAGAAGTGAGTTATTGCTATATCATGACATTATTTAAGAAAATAAACTATTACTTTTCTTAAATAATGGCATAGTATAATGCCTGTTTACTGCCCTTCCGCAGATGTCTGGCATCCGGCAGGTTCTGATGTACTGCGGCGCCTGCGCAGTACATCAGAGCTGTGAGCAAAAGCGGAGAAAGCAAGATCTCCGTTGCTTTTTACTGTTTCACTATGTTAAATGGGTTTAACATAGCGAGACAGTTTTAAAATAAGCAACAGAGATGTCCATTGCTTATTTTAAAACTGTTTCACTATGTTAAACCCATTTAACATAGCGAAACAGTAAAAAGCAACAGAGATCTTGCTTTCTCCGTTGCCTTTTTTTAAAAACCTGTCTCGCTATGTTAAATGGGTTTAGCATTGCGAGACAGCTTTAAAATAAGCAACGGAAATCTCTGTTGCTTATTTTAAAGCTGTCTCGCTATGTTAAACCCATTTAACATAGCGAGACAGTGTTTTAAAAGTAGAGTTATACTAATGGAAAAAAGTCCGGGCGACCGGACCTTTTTCCATTAGTATATCTCGATTTACAATGTGCACGCTGGCCAAACAGCGTGCACGTTTTGGGGGGGGATCATGGTATAATACATATTATACCATGGCTTTCTGCTTATGAGTACTTCAACAGCCTGCAGGTCTGGAACTTTCAGCTGTATGCAATATGAAATGTAAGCTCCTAGCACTGTACGGTAGTCGCAGAAGCATTTTTGTTCATAATCTAACCTTTTTGGTGAAATGACATTAAACACTAAACCTATTTACACTGCAGAAGAGCGTATCTGATTTTCACAATATAAAGTCACATAAATTCAGAGAAAGATTTATCTAAATAACCTAGAGTTACCTCTCTAAAGAAAATACAAGAATTCAAAATCACACAACTTGCAAACATATAGTGAATATGCAGAAGTGAAAATTCTGAAGTAAAACCAAAACTGTCACCTTAAAGCTATAATAACAACTATTACTTCTATAACAGAGTTTTGCTGTTCTATACTATTCTACTTAATGCTATTCCAGTAGCAATTCATCTTTCAAAAATGTATTACATTTTTATCCACACTTGTGGTGTTAAACACAATGGAAACAAAATAAGAAATCTAATGCAATTAATCACAAATAAAAAAAGTAGCAAATAAACTGAGCAGGTATTTGTAATTTATATCTGCAGTTGAGGTAGCAGTCCTTCTTTGCATAAAAAGAGTAAATATTTGAGTAAGATTTGAAATGTTTTAGAAATTGATTTAAAGAGGTGCCTGAGGCAAAATGTGTTATGCTGAAGGATAACAAGGAGAGAGGAGACAAAGAATTGAAATCCCCTCCTGCAAGCTTTTGCAAAAAATTGCTGTCGAGAGTCAGCATTCTGCTAAACAAGAGGGTATCCCAGGGTGCCCCTCAGGACAGGAGAAAATTAACAGACTGTGAGTCTGACATCAAAAGTGGGCAGATGTCTGGAATCAGTTATAAAATAACAGATAAGCTGACTTTATAAATGAAAACAGATCCTTCAAAACAAGTCAAGATGGGTACATAAAAGTGTAGGTCATGTTAATCGATAGTGATTGATTTTTTCAGCTGGAGTTACATACATAGTTGTTAATGGTCAGGGAAGTATTAGGTCTGATGAGACAGTCAAGAAAAGCATTTAACCATACCTTGTGACATTCTAAAGAGAATGAATAGACAGTAAAGTTGAGTAAGGATGTGTACTGTATATGTAATGTACATTCTATTCTACCAAGATAGATAACAAATCAGAATGTTTTTATAGAATTTACTCCCTATCCTAACTAATATACAGCCATCTACTCTATATCCTAAATAACATTATAAGCAGCAAATGACAAGGGACTAAATATGGAATAGCGAATAACTTCTCCCATCATTGTCATACCCAAAAGAATTTGCATGAGCAAAGCCTACCTGGACCTCGCAAAAGCCTTCAACACAATACCCCACTCGGGCATCATAAATAAGCTTACCAACTTAAATATCAACCCCTATATCACAAGATGGGTTGCAAACTGGCTCAGAGATAGTACCCACATGGTCAGAATCGCAGGTGCCATGTCCGAATCCAAACCAGTTACAGTGAGTCCCACAGGGCTCAGTTCTGGGACCTCTCTTGTTTGGTATATACTTTTCTGAGGTTCAGGCTAACACGGGGGGATTATGGCTGACAAAGTTCGTAGATGACTGCAAACTGGGGGCCATAATCGAATCTCCAGCTGACACAAGCATCTTCCAAAAGGGTCTCACAAAGACGGATGCTTGGTGCCAGAACCACGGCCTCAAGCTAAATGCTAAAAAGTGCATAGTCATCCCCTTTGGGAAAAACAAGGTGCCCACAAATTACCACATAGGTGGTAATCCATTAATCTGGAAGAAGTAATTAGAGATTTGGGGACCAACGTAGATAGTAATCTCTCCTTTGATAATTACATTGCCAAAGTGGTTAGAAAGACCTTCTATATAGCCCACCTTATCACGAAAGGGTTCGCATCTAGATCAAGAGAGGTCATTGTGCCCCTCTACTCATCACTCATAAGGCCCATAATTGAATACAATGCCCCTTTTGGGATGTACCTTACCCGACACCTGCAGCAACTGGAGAGACCCCAAAAGTACCTCACCAAGAGGATCATGGGCTACAAACAGATGTCTTATGCAGCTTGACTAAAGAAACTCCAGCTCTACTCAGTTGCTTACCACCTTACTCAGAGGTGATCTATGCCTGATGTACAAAGCCATGTCAAACCCAGAATTAATGGACATGCTCCACCTCAAAAAATCCAAGTCCCTTAGAGCTACACGCTCCAGGGACCTAAACCTCAGCACAAAAATAAATAAGACATGCTGGAGGGACAGATTCATTTCCCAGAGGCTCCCCTCACTCTGGAATAGAATCTCAATTCATGTTAGACATAGCCCCTCGCTGACCCTCTTCAAGCGAAATTTGGACGCGTGGATGGGAAATCGCAAATTCACCCCTGGGATCTCTCCTGTGTCCCTGCTAGACGGAGGCACAGTAAACTAATCTTAAAAGGGTACCTTCTGTGACCTACTTTACAGAGGCACAGTAGGCTAATCTAATAGGGAGGTGGAAGCCAAATACACTCTGGCTAGGCTTATAAATGCCCTAGGGCAGATAGCCTAGTATCTACCTATGAACCTATGAACAATAAGCAGGTAACTGAATAAATGAATGAACAAAAAAATAAAATGGTGAAAACATATTTCCATAAAAAGGTAGTACGGACACACAATGATTAAGTTTGCTAATGTACAAAATCATGTTTCAGAGCTTATTTCTGATTTTTGATCGCTACATAAATGGAATTTACAAATTATCCCTTTGTGCCAGTGGGTTTTCTCCAGGCATTTCATTTTACTCCCACCTCCCAAAAACTGTCTACTCTGTAACTGTTGACATATACTTATTTACCATTCATATTTTAGGCTCCTTTTCTGGCTGAAGAGGTCTACAATGGACTATTTTATTTATCTGGTTAACAAATAAATTAATCTAAAAAAAGGAAAGTATTGCAGAAACTAGGAAATATGGTTCCAAAATAGGGAAGATAATAAATATGCATCGATTTCTCAGCTGCATTGACTATGTCACACCTCCAGTCTGCGTACACAAAAACACAACAATGGTAAGTACCTCACACAGACTGGATATGGCACACAGCAATGAGGCAGAAACCAGTGGACTGCTTTATGCTTCTGGTGGGCGGGTTATATGGTGTATGGCTGTTCATTTATTTCAGCTATTCAGCTAATTAGAAGTACATGCATTATTTGATCTACATGCTAGCAAGTTTGAATGCATTTACATCTTTGTGTTTTCCATCCATGAAATTACGAGTGATGAAATCTGAAGTAGCAGAATAGGTGAAGGGACCCAGTATTACTATGGCTACCACCTGTTACAAAAGACATGGGCTGTTTTAACTTCTGAGTGGGGATGAGCTTGGAAAAAATGTCACCCATGACTAAGGTACATAAATGAACCTGATGAAAATCATATGCATGGGATGGTAGTGCAAGCAGTAATTACCTTTATCCTTACTACCTTCAGTGGGGACTGTAGAGCTGGGACTTCTGATTGTGACTTTTATTTTTTAACCCAAACAATGCCTATACCCTCAAATAAGCAAATACGTAGTCTGCTCTTTAAGGAACTAATGTCCACAGCTGAAGTAATAAAAACAGGAGTCAGATTAAGCACTTAACTATTTAACTCTTAAGTCTTTAAGAGTGCCGTGGAAGAGTTACAGTTGTCACAAATTGGCAAAGGCTAGCTTTACCATTTCTTGATGTTAGAAACTTGTGTTAGTTAATTGGGCTTAGACACGGATACAACTGCAGGAATAGACTATTGTCAGTATTACACATCTGATACTCCTTTTCATTTATGTATGTGGACCTGAAGGTGGTCAACTGGCTGCCGTTTACGCTATTTGTTTCAACAAGACAGATCCACACACAGGGGCAGTATTTATTAAGTGAATCTATGGTTTATGCATAGAAGGCTTTACATAATGGGGTACAGCTTCTTACAGGCACACAATATTACGGGCTGAAATAGATTCAACACAATACAGTCTGCTTTATAATGTCCGAGACACTTTTTATACCTCTAATCAAAAAAGCCACCTTCAAAAAGACTGAGTGATCTTGATAATATCTTGTATTTTCTAACAGGACTTCAAATTCCCATAGAAAGCAGCATTATCCCTTATCAGCCAGCATGGAGCAGGTTCCTTAGGTCAGTTCATTCTTAATGCATGTAGATTCCGTTTCTAGACTTCTTTCCTTACTCGTTCATTTCCAGTGGTTATCTTATGCTCATGCTCCGAACAGCCAAGCGCCGCTAATGCATTTCTATGGGAAAACAAAGTTCCCAGAGCCATATGAAATCTTCCCTGGTTCTGGAAGTACAGATGAACATTGTGTGGGGAGTTAGAGCTCATCTTAAAAAACCCTAGGCCTTTTCAAAACTGCTGAACGACCTTCTCTCCTATTTCTTTTAAATCTTAATTTACTTGAGGGGGCAGATCTTTTGTGGTAGAAATAGGTTACCTTTGAAACCAGATACACAATACCTTACCACATTATGTACAGGAATACTCTTGCAGTGCTTGTTCTCTATCCTTAATTACTGCAGAATCTTTTATCTAAAATTATTTGAAGGTGACCAAAGCTACCTTTAACTTAGGGTCTTCTCAGTGCAACCAATGGACTTTGGAATTCTAATCTATAACCTAAAGGACTCATACAACATTTAGCCTATACAATCCACATTAACATATGCTAAAACAATGAGTGAGAAGGTCACTGAAAAAACAATCAGTAAAAACAAAATGAAAACTCCAGCAAAGCTAGAACTTCCACTGAGTGACCTCCCAAACCTCTTGTATCAGAGGCACATGGGATATATGCAAATGATCCTCATGAACATCAGGTGTTTCAGCTAATTGACAATTCTGAATGCCCATGTCTTGTTTAGTCGTTTTAATGGACAAATTCAGGCCAATAAAGCCAAAGCCCACTAGTTGTGGATATGCATATTTCGGCCTTGTTATGACCTTATCAGCACAAGCAGAGTGTTTGACTAAGCATTAGTAACACAGGGCTGCTATATCCAGCTGATGTCCATTATCATTTATATATATATATATATATATATATATATATATATATATATATATTGATATATATATATATATATATATATATATATATATATACTATCTATTAATATCTATACTCTGTATATATATATACATATATATATATATAATATATATATATATATATATATATATATATATAGCACACACACACACAATATATATAATAATAGAAATCATATATATATATATATATACACACACATATAGCAATATATATATATATATATATCACAATAAACCAGTCCAAATGAACCGACAACCAAGATGTTCCACTGATAATAAAATAAACATTTTGAGTTACCACTAAATGCAAAAAACCAACATCAGACCAGGAGCTTACATGAACACCTTCAAATGATCATTCAAATTTTACTATGCCAAGAACTACAAAGTACTGGGTCAATCACTTCTAATCCACCACATATCAGATGCACAGCTTCATGTGACCATGAGAAAACAGTATTAACAGAAGACCTCACTAAAAATTCATCAGATGCAAAAATCTATTCTATAAGTATTAAGCATAGATTCATAGGAATATTCCTTGACCTTATATATGCATAAAAATAATAAAATAAAAAATATTAAACTTAAAAAAGCATATAAAAAATATATATAAATGAAGACATTCACAATTAAACTCTGCTACATCTACAAAATAGCTTAGTAAAAAGGCATATTGAAATTATGAAAATATTATAATCTAAGATTATTTAAATATACTTTTTAGATCTCGCATTCAAATATACATATATTCTAATACACTGTTAGAAGATATCTCAGTCACTTCTTCTGAAACAGAGACTCTGCATGAATTAGAGGATGGGATGTCACACAGTTGGTTGTTATCTACGGTCCATGTGTTTAAATATCCTTTACTACTGCCGACTGTTAGATTGAATGAATCCACTGTTGACAACACTTTGTTTGAGAGTGTGATTGATGATCTTTAAAGTTTTTACCTGAAACAATGCTTTATTCATTTTACCCGATTTCTGGATGTGGTTTGGAGAAACTTTGTAGCTCATTGGCTTTGGACTGGGCTAATCAAATATTATCAAAGTGGCTCGGTTTTTGTCTGGTTGTTGTTTTGAGTTTTATTTTTCTTTTCTTTTTCTGTTTGTTTGTTCAGCTTAGCATTTGCCTGATATATATATATATATATATATATATATATATATATATATATAGATATATATATACACAGTTGCCCCCCTTTTCCGAAAGAAAAAGAACTAAAACAAACAGCCATACTCTATAAAAAAATTTATGTAGAGGTGTTTTTCACAGCATAAATTCTTTCTACACTACCTCTAGACTGCATTTGTTTATTTACACAAACAGTGTTTTTTTTTTAAGTGTTTTTCAAGAGGCAGCAGAAAAAAAATTTAACATTTTAGTACACACTGAGTATGCTTAGCCACACCCTTGCATATATATCTACAGCTACATATATATATATGGGTCTACTTCATTTGCCCTAACTTCCGATTGCCCGACACCAAATGACTGAAATTTCATTTGACCGACACTTCATTTGACTGACGAGTATTATTGGCAAGTAAATGGGATATGCCCCCTTCCCCACTGTAGTGTGACCCTGGAGTTAGAATATATAGTTAGGGGGGGTGTGCTTTGTTTTACTAAGAAATATTAAAGCAAAACTAAACAATATAATATGAATGTATATATAACATGATGTCTTGTAGAGAAGCACATGAGTATCTAAACAGTGTACACAGCAAAACATGTAAAACTTCAGTGAACAATGAATTATGTTACAGGTTTGGGTCCTACAGGAAAGCTGACAGTTTAAACTACCACAGTGCTTTACGAGTATACTAAACATACATGGCAAATACTCTTCTAAAATACATTGGATAAAGGATGGCATTCTGTTTTAAAATGAGCATGTGTTCCAATTTGGGCATAGCTACTCAATTAGCAGCACTAGGGCACAGCAGGAAACATCATTAAATGAGAATTTTACAGCTTGTTCCACATGTAATACTCTGTCCATTCTAAAGCATTTTACAATCAGTAAAATTAATATAGTGTGTCACTATTTTTCTCCCAGCAATTCTTTCATCTTGTGTAATTTTTCCCCAAGATTAACCTTTGTAACCTTTCTTGAATGAATGTAAGCTCTCTGTTTTGTCCAAGCCACTTACGTAAACTTTCACATAACCCTTTTTAGCAAATCTATTATAAAGACCATTATAAGGCCAGTAAGATATCCTTTTTCTACATTTATCAAGATTACAACATGGTATCCATGTTGTTATTATTTTATAATTCTTTTTAAATGAGCAGATGGGTGGACTGAAACAGAAGTGCTTTCAGTCTTGACCTTATTGTATTATGTTGATAAAAGTTGAAACACTGTACAATTCTGTTGAGAAACAGAAAATAAATTCATTATTAATAGAACAAATCTATTATAAACACCATTATAAAGCCAGTAAGATATCCTTTTTCTACGTTTATCGAGATTACAACATGGTATCCATGTTATTGTTATTTTATAATTCTTTTTAAATGAGCAGATGGGTGGACTGAAACAGAAGTACTTTCAGTCTTGACCTTATTGTATTATGTCGATAAAAGTTAAAACACTGTGTACAATGCTGATGAGAAACAGAAAATAAATTCATTATTAATAGAACAATTCCACACTTTAGTTGATGACAAGATTGTCTAAGCACAAGGCAAAATTCTAATTCTGAACATTATTTACATGGTAAAGTATGGCAAAAAGATAGTAGGGAAGATTCAAAAACAAAAGATGGACAAAAGAAAATTAATGAGGATATATGGTTTCAGACTACTAGGAAAAGGCAGGGCAAATAAAAAAAGTAGTTACCAGGGATCTAAAGGAGAGACCACAGAATCAGTTAATGAATTTGGCAATGTCTTAGATGAAGAAGTGGGACGGGAGAAAGGTATTCCAGACAAATTTAACAGGAAGAATGAAGTTAAGGAGAAAGTCAGTACTGAAAACAGGTGGAAAGAGGGGTGGAGACTGACAGATTTAGGTAATCCCACATAGCCCACAGCAAACCGGAAGTGAGTACTGGAAGGTTTTAGATGAGGACTGGAAGACTGTTACTGTGAGAGGAAATGCATATGTTATGGGAGAGTTTTCTAAACTCTGCAGGCAAAGTGCAATGTTATATGACCTGAAGATATGGCATGAAAATGATTAAGACAGGGATTCAAGGTTGTGGAATGGAGGGGAGACCATGTAGTAGGAAAACAGCTTATGCGCTCAGGACAGCAGGGTATATGCAAGAGTTTAAACTGAGGGCGTTAATATGATATCTGTCCCAGTGTCCAATGAAACCAGTAATATAAGGGTGTTCATTTTCAGGCCCTGCATAATTATGTGGTGCATCTCATTTTCTGAGATGGTGCATACATTATAGGAGACTCTGGGAAGGAAGTGATCTGGGATTCTTACAAGGGCACTTTTAGTGAATGCATACTGTGCCTCAGTAATGAGGAAGTAAGTTGCTCTAAAACAGGTTCTTAACATGGACATGACTTTGCTGTGAATCAGGTTGACATGCAGAGACAGCATAAGTGAGGGGGCAAGGATGACACCATGGTACTTGATAAGCTACTCTTTTTAAGGCCCGATATTATGAATACTGGAAGTCTGAAAAACAAAGTTTGATTCCAAGAACAGTGAATTAAACTTGTTTTTACTTTTACACTACTGTGGCATACTGTATGGAGCATGTCTGCCTCTACCACTTGGTGATGTCCAGTTCAGAAGCAGCTTCAGGGACAAAACATAATTATTAGCACAAAGTGTAGTTACTTTGTTGAGAGGTCTGAGTAGCCAATATAAGAGACTTAACTCATTCAAGCCTAGAGCGGCCTTTTTGTGGAGAAATTAATCACTGTTTGTCTGTTATTATTCACATTTTCATATTTATCTTCATATTTTCATAAGGATGAGCCCCACATGTTATTGAAAGACATGGTGTTACATGCTGTGGTGTGAGAAACTTAATTGTCTATGTCCATTCGTATCAGACTAGCCCTGAGGTATTGCTAGTAAATATGAAAATAAACAATATTTTCATGTGTACTTAATGCTTCAAAAAACAAGTGACTTGCAAAATGTTGCATAACATCAGGTGAAACCATAGATACTGTTGAAGAAAAAGAGTTTTAATATTTGCACTATAAGCTACTCATCTTGAGAGTTATCCAGTGCTATTTATATTATTAATTATAGAATTAAGCATATGTTTTCACATTTCTGTGAATATCTCAATAAGCATGTACTCTCAGAGGAATTTCTTATCACCATGTGTAAAATTATGTCTGGTTAACAACACTGTTCTAGCAATGCATGTCTAGGTTGCACAGTTTCCAAGATATGGCAATTTGTTTCTGAAAGTGTAGCAAAAAACATAACTTTGGCTTTGTGTGCATTATAATATATTATAGCATTTATGGAAAACTATGAATGTACTGTCTATTATCACTGTAAAAAATAGCATTGCTATTTGTGCTGCCTTAATAGCATTTCTTGCTCACAAAATACTTATATTTGTATATGTTATACTTTTTACCTATTTTGTTTTTAGAAACTGCCCTGAAATGCAAGATATGTTAGGCTGCTAGAGGTGTGACATTCCTCACCACATGGGTGTTATTGTTTCCTTAGTAGGCATGACCCACTAAAAACTGATTCATTAAACTGCACTTACAGCAGTCAGAAAAGATGGAGATAAGCAAAGGGTAAATGCTAAAAGGATTAACAGCTCATGTGGTTTAACGATCTCATGTAAAATGGTTCCTATAGGACAGAGAAACAGGAGTTTTTAAAGTGGAAATACAGCAGCTGATCAGATACAACTGATTCAACACTATAAAGTTGAAAATCGTGTTGTAATGCACATTTTTGAAAAGCATAACATAAAATATTATGATCAGGCGGCTGAGCATAACCTGCTTACAATCTGTTTGAGATATGGATGCCATGAAATTTACCTCAAGAGCAAAGCCCGAGTGGCGAATCTTGGCATTCATGTCAAGAATACATACTTTAGTTATGATCAATGAGATGGCTGTAATTCTTTCTAGCACATGGAGCTTTATCTGTCCCATGCACCACTAGTTACAGGGAAAAAAATTACAAAGTGTTTTGCTGGCTTTCAAAGCTACAAAACACCTAATGGATGCTGTGAGAAAGGCAGTGTAATGCTGTAACTAAGTTCCACACCTCTCCACTGCACGTACTTTTGCTAATGTCCAGATAATTGGTTTATATTTTTGGTGTGTTCCTCATAAAATCTGTGGTTTTCGAACAAAAAACTGAGGATCAAAGTCACTAAATAATGACATGCATTGGTCAAAGTTCGTATCCTACAGAAAATACATGCAAACATAAATCGATTTATTCTAGCAAGTTTCTAAGTTCATTACAGGAACTGAGGATCACATTACCAGAACGGAAAGCTGGCAGAAACATTTTTTTTTTATTCTGCCTCTGTCATTTGCTGGTCAGTACAGGAAAATTATACTATCGAGCCACGTAGAAGGATTTCTTGACCACTGTGGCGATATGATTATCAAAGGAGAGACTACTGTCCACCTGTGTCCCACGGTCTCATCACATTTTTGGCATTAAGTAGACTACCAGCTATGTGGTAGTTCATGGGTACAGAGTTTTTACCAAAGGGGATGACAATACACTTTTTGGCACTGAGCATCCGGCCATGGCTTTGACACCAGTTATCTGTCTCAGTGAGGCCCTTTTGTAGTATGTCCACACCGTTAGGAGCTTCGATTATGGCTACTAGTTTGCAGTCATCTGCAAACTTTGTTAGCCAAAGACCTCCTGTGTTAGCCTATACTTCAGATAAGTAGATACCAAACAGCAGAGGACCCAGGACTTAACCCTGTGTTACTCCACTTCTCACTGGTCTGAAGTCAGATTTGGAGTCCACTACTTTCACAGTGTGGGTCCTGTCCATGAGGCAGTTCGCAACCCATCTTGTGACATAGGGATTTATACCTAGTTTAGTGAGCTTATCTATAATTCCAGAGTGGGGGATGGTGTCGAAAGCCTTGGCGAGATCTAGATAAGCTGTGTGAGCCACTTTACACTCATCTATGGCTTTGGTGACTGCTTCAAAGAAGTCAATCAGGTTTATGAGACATAAACTGCCTTTTACAAATCTGAACTGGGTAGGGTCTAGAGTTTGGAGATTACCAATGTCTTTGTTTATGAGTTCCATGATGATACGTTCCATGGCCTTGCAGACCAGGCTTGTCAGGCTAATGGGGTGGTAGTTCCTGGGGTCTGTCGTGGCTCCCCCTTTGTGGAGTGGGATAACCGTTGCAGTGCGCCAATCAATGGGCACAAAGCCTGAGGTGAGGCTATGATTAAACATGGTACTTAGGTAGGGTGCCAGTTCATTCTGTAGTTCATGTAGAATGCAGCCTGGGATATTGTCAGGTCCCATGGATGCTGTGTTCCTTGCTTTGGAGAGTGTGTTTTTTACCTGTGCAGCCATGATTACAGGAACTTTGCATTCTTCCAGTATAGAGCGGCCTTGAGAGGGGGGTAAAGTTAGCACTGAACCTATCTGCCAGGATGTTGGCAATATCAGTTGGTTCTGTATATTTAGTGCCATTGTGGTGTAACTCAGAGCAGATCTGAGTGTTGCCAATGAGATTCTTGACATTGCTATAGAATGCTTTGTGGTTGTCTTTAGAGTCAGTGGCAATTTTGTTTTCGTAACTAGCTTTGGAGGATTTTATGAGGGATCTCAGCTTCTTACTGAGGTTGGCCAAAGAGTTCCTCCAGTCATGGGATTTTACTCTTTTTTGCAACAGTTTCTTTCTTCTGTTGTAGAGTTTGTTTATGGCAGAGGACCACCAGATTGGCTTCATTTTTTTGGAGGATAGCATCTTGGTTCTATTAGGGATAGCATGATCCATGCACTTGTGTAAGTACTTATAAAGTGCATTTGTGTAGGATTCAGCAGTCGTACCTCTATTGTCCATCTGTATGGGTGTCATGAAGTTTGCCACTTCTGTCTTAAGAAGTGTGAAGTTGGCTTTGGAGAAGTTTCTTACGGTGGTTTCCCTAATTGGGGATGGGGGCGGGATGTGGATGTTTAGGGTGATTAACTTGTGGTCGGATCTGACCAATGAGGAATTGACCTCTGGTGTGGAACACCAGTTGCCTATGTTGGTAATGACCAGGTCTAGGATATGGCTGCCCCTGGTGGGAATGTGAATAAGTTGATCCAAGGCATTGGAATTTATGAATTCCAGAAAACGTTGAGCAAAAGAGTTGGTACATGAGTAGTTTTCCCAGTTAATGGTAGGGTAGTTGAAATCGCCCATTATTAGGGTGTTGGGTTGTACCCTAATACTTTCCAGTTTATCAAGAAATGAGGAGTGGGAATCCTGGGGCATGGTGGGAGGTCTGTAGCAAGCTACAATTTGGATTGCAGTCTTGCCCAGAGTTAGTTGGACTTAGATAATCTGGGATGCATTATGCTGTGCAACTAGCCTGGAGGTGTGGATATCCTTAATGAATATGGACATGCCTCCACCTTTAGTGCTTCGTTCCGGGTTAGGTGGCCGAAAGGTGTAGTATGAATTATATCCTGGTAATGCAGGGGTGCTCTCTGGAGCCTTGAACCAGGTCTCTGTCACTGCACAGATGTTGATGTTCTCCATTTTAAGGAGTGCCTCAAGTGAGTGCATTTTGAGGTTTAGACTTCTAGCATTGAGTAGCATTACCTTCAGATTTTGCTTGCCTGGACCTGTTACAGTGGTGAATTTGTCATTTGAACCTTGCCTAAAAAAGGCACTATAGGGGTGGCAAGAGCCTTAGCCAGTATCCGGAATCCCAAGGGTGACAGGTGCAGGCCATCTCTGGCAAAGCATCGTGGTCTGTCGATCATGTCGTCCCAGACAGACAGATACTGGATCCCCTTAGAATGGCAGGTTTTTATTTAGTGTGCATTGTGTGCTGAATCTCATTCTTTCCTGGTAAGATTTACTGCAAGTATGATAGGAGTATACTTTGAATAAAGATAGTGCCACAAAGGCAGTGGTCATTTTATTGTTTTACCTTAATGGCCATTACATTACATTCTCTCATCACACCCTCCTAAGCACTTCAGTTTGCAGCATATATAGCTAGGTACATTTCAAGTTTATGTTTTTGCTTTCCACACACACACACACACACAGTTTCTCTTAAAAACTTGTAAGTTTTCTTTATTACTGGCTTTCCTTCTCCATTCTGGCTGCTTCAACCTATCTATTTCCTTTTCCTGACATTTTCGCCTACTGTCTTCTTACTTACAATTTGCGGAATAATCCAACGAATTCCTGAAATTGCCGATTCTTGCCATCCCTACTCACTTTTCTACATATCGCTCCATTCTTCTGAGCCTAACATGCCACCATTTACATGCTCTAATTACCAAGGCTCCATGTACTGTGTTTCTCCTACTAGGCCTCAATCCTTCTGCTTTAGAATGGCTTCTCCACTTGTATTTCCTTAGCCTGGCTCTCATTTATTAGGACCACATCCTGCACATAATCTTATATCATACCTTGCCATGTCCTCAGCTCCAGATTAACACCCTCTTCCATCATTTTATTCTTCCTCCTGTCCTGTGTATACCTCCAAGTTTACAGTATAAAGGATGACGTTATCCATTCTTTTTCATTGTTTATCTGTTTGCTTCTAAGGTCTGTTAATATGCTTTTCAGCATCCTTTCACAATCTAGCTAGCAGCATGAATATTAAACTCATTCTAGTCTGAATTTTTGCACATCAGTAACCTCTTCCTTCTTCCATTGATCCTCTTCCCTCTACTATATTTTGTCCCATCTATTAGGCAAATTGCAATCACCTACATTTCCATCTCACACTGTCCTGTCTTTAAGGGTTCTAGAATAGTGACACCATATCTCGGCCTGTTTCCTGAGTAACAAGCTACTTAGTTATATTACATTCACTGTGGTGTGCTGTGTTTTATCATATTATGTCACAGTGCTGTCCAACCTTCTCCTTCAGTCCTCCCTACCTGGTGAAAGAAGGGTGCTGCTCCCTTTCAAATGCTGCAATTCTTTCCTCTTCCTCCTCCTGTCCCTCTGTCTATAGTTCAGTCTTATTCAGCCTTTTCAGTTAATACTAACAGAAGGTCTAGAATGCAGGCAACAAGGGCTGACATTCTATTAGAAATCCTGGCTCATCATACTCTGACTCCAGAGTTGTCTTTCTGGATTCCTTACTTTCGGCCTTCTCAGTCTATGACAGGAAAATCAGAGAAGCGTAATCTGCAAAGACTCTAAGGCTCCCCCCCTTCTCTCTCTGGAACCATGCTTAGACAGCAATGAAACTGCATGGTGCCTCATGAACCCCAAATAGAGATGTCAATCTTGTGTAAGGTACAATAGAGGACATTCTGACATTGTGACTAAGATATGAATGCTGTCAGTCACTTTTGGTTCCTGTAACACAGAAAGTACAATACAAAAACTACCATTTAATCTACACTAACATATGTAAGATTTTCTCAGATTCTTTTCCTACATATTAAACACACAGCAATTATTACACTGGTTACTTTGTTCTGCAATTCTTCACTATTGTGAAAAAAAAATTGCTGTGCAAGACAACCCAAGCTTTATGAAAGCATTAGTCAATGGTACAGTTTTCACCAAATAAAATAAGTGATAATTGGTTGTCACTTGTGATTCTACTAATTGTTTTTATCCAAATATTATGCCTATTAAATAACAGTTTACTGCCATTCTTCTAACAGCATCAGCATTAGTTCACAAGGCTAATGTAAAATGAGCAGCCTGAACTCATTAGATTGAAAGGGACACTTAACATACACCCACATCTACAAACTACTTCCTGTTCGTTATAAATGCAGCATCATTACTTTCTTAAAAGGGAAAAAAGAAACAGCCTTGTTAACAATACACAGTAATAACTATTATCTTTTAACATAAAATGTGGCAACAATTTATGTCTGGGCAGTTCTCTGCCCTCTTGAACCCAGGCACTGGCCCAGGGGATGCTCACTCTCGCTATAATCACAACAGTGGTCATGACTGTTTCCCATGACATAGCTGAAATTCTCCCTTTGCTAGCACTCGCAACTTTAGTCGCCGGGTCATACTGAAAGTATTTACCACATCCCCAGGCTGCCAGTCACAGCACTGCTTTATGACACACTCCCCTGTAACTGACCAGTCTCACCAGACCTGACATACGAGTCTGCTAGCAATTCCACACTTTCATTACTGACACACATCCGGCACTGAAAAATCCCAGTGCAGACTGTTTTCTTTCGTCCAAAGTAATAAACTGCACACCAGGGTGGTACGGAAATGTGAAACTCTTTTGTTTTAAGCAGTTACTGATATGAACCATTAACTCCAAGGAGATGATTTTAGCATGTTTCAGAATCAGAAGTTGCTTTTAGTGATTTAGTCTACAGGTATTTATTTACATGTAGCCATGCAGATATTCAAAAGTGAACAGATACAAAGAATAAATATGGGCAATCTGCTTTTAACAAAAATATTTCATTCTAGCTGTGAATAATGTTAACTGTTTCATTAAAATACTTACTAAACATATCTAATAGTCCCTTAGTCATATTATGGAACCATAACCAGTTTAGTAATGATGCATAAAATTTTTACCACAGTATATATATTGGTTCAGCAATTCTATTTTCATTGGTTGACCACTTTGTCAAATTATGTAAACTTTCTCTGAGGTTATGCAACTTCAGACTTGATAAGTTAAATAAGTAAGAGGCAAAGTCCTCAATTCATTCAGAACCAATAATTTAAGTTTGTTTCTTTCTGGTGCCATTTCAATGGCATGGTACTTTTATGATTGAGGAATAGCTGACTAACACTATATCCTTTGAACCACCAAGATTACTAGTAGACAAATGCACAAATGACAATGTAAACAGTTAAAATGACTGTTGTGACTATAACACAGAAAACACAATTTATTTGAGGAGAACATATACATTTTCTCATCTAGTAATGCCCAGCAAGACGTGCAGCTACCAGTTACAGCAGTGCAAATGTACAAACATATAAACATAAATACATAAATACACACACACACACACACACACACACACACACATATATATATAAATATACGTGTATGTATATATAGGGTTCCTATTAGATCGACAAAAAGGCTAAAGATTGAACGGCTTAGAAATCGAAAATGCCGTTCTTCGGAATCGGTATTGTGAGATCGCAGTACAGTGAAGACTGGAAAATTTGCTCTTTCCTCACTGTAGTGCAATCTCAGAGTTGGTAATAGGTATATATATATATATAATTAGTGTGGGGTGGTGCAGCCCCCCACAATGCCTATTTTGAAGAACGGCATTTTCATCACTAAGCCGTTCGATCTTTAGCCTTTTCATAGATCTAATAGGGACCCTATATATAAAAAGTGCAAAAATCTCCACCTACATTTAAAGCAACAGAGCAAACAGCCATAAAAATTGAATTGAGTCTTACATTCCTGTTAATGACAGGGTGGTAGGTGGTCTCAGAGGGGGAGACCTAAAATTAAAAGTGGAAACAAAAGAACTGGAATGGATTGTAAGACTCAAGGCCAGTATGGGGAAGGGACTTAATGACAAGATTAACATTAAGCCCATTTTATTAGGAAGGGATTTGCTTAAATGGTTATATTTTTATTTGTATAGGAACTCACTTTGGTTGTTGTAATAATATTTATTTGTTATATTTTTTGCATGATACTGTGTTTGTAACATGCTATTGCAATTTTTATGGCTGTTTGCTCTGTTGCTTTAAATGTAGGTGGAGATTTTTGCACTTGCTTAATTGTCATGAGCTGGTATAAAAGGAGCTTTTAAGTTATGATCATTGTCTGATGAAGTGGCTGGGTCCACGAAAGCACTCACCATTTGTTTATTGTG